>NW_027288038.1:0-24752 GCF_047511675.1 Marmota flaviventris
CAAATGCCTGTATCCCTATAGGGGAAAATGAAGTGAAACCTCCAATTTCAAAGTGTTCCTGCAAACGAACTATTCAACCTAGAACATCTAAATTTGGGCAGCCAAATGCAACCGGTCTACTTATCTTTGCTGTCGAGTCACAACAAGTTAGGGTGAAAAAAATATTTGCTGAGAATCCAGGAAACTCACAGTTCTGTGGAATCACTGCAAATGCTTTCAAATGAAACTTTCTTTCCCTTGCCTCTGCTTAGGGTTACTTCCACAGAAAACAAAGCATAGAGATCACACTGAGAACTAGTTGAGTGAGTTTCAGTTTCAAGCAGCTAGCATAAACCGTGTTTGATGTATAATTCCAGATGCATGTATCCCTATAAGGGAAAAGGAAGTGAAACCTAAACATTCAAAAGCGTTCCTGCAAAGGAACTTTTCAACCCAGAAGAACGAAATTTGGGTAGCTAAGTGCAACTGGTAAACTCGTCTTTCCTGACAAGTATCATCAAGATCAGGTGAGTCAATATTTGCAGAGATTCCAGTTAACTCGGAGCTCTGTTGAAGCTCGGTAAATGCTTTCTTAGGAAAGCGAATGTTCCTTGCCTCCACTTAGGACCACTTCACCAGGGAACCAATCACAGAGAGCACACCGGGAACTAGTTGAGTGAGTCAAGCTTCAAGCAGCTAGCACAAAGAGTGTTTGATTTAGCGTTCCAAATGCATGTATTCCTATAGGTTAAAATGAAGAGAAACCCCCCAAATTCAATGTCTTCCTGAAAGCAAATGTTTCAACGTAGAAGAACGAAATTTTGGCAGCCAAATGCAACTGGTATGCTCATCTTTCTTACCTAGTATCAACAAGATCAAGTGAAAAAATATTCGCTGAAATTCCAGTAAACTTGGGAGTTTTGTGGAAGCTCTGCAAACACTTACATAAGAAAGTGTATTTTCCTTGCCTCTGCTGGGGGATACTTCAGCAGGGGACAATGCATAAAGAGCCACTGAGAAGTCATTGAGTGGCCAAGTTTCAAACAGGTATCACAAACTGTGTTTGATTGAGCATTCCAAATGCATGTATTCCTATAGGGAAAAAAGAAGTTAAACCTGAAAATTCAAAGTGTTCCTGCAAAGGAACTCTTCAACATAAGATGACGAAATTTGGGCTGCCAAGTGCAACTCATCTACTCAGTTTTGCTGCCAAGTATCAACAAGATCGGGTGAAAAAATATTTGCTGAGAGTCCAGTAAACTCTGCTCTCTGGATGCTCTACAAACACTTTCAAATGAAAGTTTATTTTTCTCTGCTCTGCTTCGGTGTACATAAACCGGTAACAAAGCATAGAGAGCACAATGAGAATTCATTCAGTGAGTCAATTTTCAAGCAGCTAGCACAAACCGTGTTTGATTTCGATTTCCAAAAGCATGTATCCCTTAGGGGATACATGTTAGGAAAACCTAACTAATCCAAGTCATCCTGCAAAGGAATGATTCAGCCTAGCAGAACAAAATTTGTGCTGCCAAGAGCAACTGGTATACACATTTTTTCTACCAAGTATCAACAAGCTCGGGTGAATAAACATTTGCTGAGATTCCAGTAAACTCAGAGTTCTGTGCAAGCTTTGCAAATGCTTTCAAATGAAAGTGTATGTTCCTTGCCTCCGCTTAGAGCTACTAGCACAGGGAACAAAGCCTAGAGAGCACACCGAGAACGAATTGAGTGAGTCAAGTTTGAAGAAGCTAGCACAAACCGTGTTGGATATACAGTTCCAAATGCATGTATCCCCATAAGGGAAAAGGAAGTGAAACTGAAAATTCAAAGTGCTCCTGCAAACGAACGCTTCAACCCTGAAGAACGAAATTTGGGCAGCCAAGTGAAACCGGTATACTCATCTTTGCTGCCAAGTATCATCAAGATCGGGTGAAAAAATTTGCTGAGATTCCAGTAAACTCAGAGTTCTGTGGAAGCTCTGCAAACACTTTCAAATGAAAGTATATTTTCCTTGCCTCTGCTTAGGGCTACTTCAACAGGAAACAAAGCATAGAGAGTGCACTGAGAACTAACTGAGTGAGTCAACTTTCATGCAGCTAGTACCAAGCGCGTTTGAGTTAGAGTCCCAAATGCCTGTATCCCTATAGGGGAAAATGAAGTGAAACCTCCAATTTCAAAGTGTTCCTGCAAACGAACTATTCAACCTAGAACATCTAAATTTGGGCAGCCAAATGCAACCGGTCTACTTATCTTTGCTGTCGAGTCACAACAAGTTAGGGTGAAAAAATATTTGCTGAGAATCCAGGAAACTCACAGTTCTGTGGAATCACTGCAAATGCTTTCAAATGAAAGTTTCTTTCCCTTGCCTCTGCTTAGGGTTACTTCCACAGAAAACAAAGCATAGAGATCACACTGAGAACTAGTTGAGTGAGTTTCAGTTTCAAGCAGCTAGCATAAACCGTGTTTGATGTATAATTCCAGATGCATGTATCCCTATAAGGGAAAAGGAAGTGAAACCTAAACATTCAAAAGCGTTCCTGCAAAGGAACTTTTCAACCCAGAAGAACGAAATTTGGGTAGCTAAGTGCAACTGGTAAACTCGTCTTTCCTGACAAGTATCATCAAGATCAGGTGAGTCAATATTTGCAGAGATTCCAGTTAACTCGGAGCTCTGTTGAAGCTCGGTAAATGCTTTCTTAGGAAAGCGAATGTTCCTTGCCTCCACTTAGGACCACTTCACCAGGGAACCAATCACAGAGAGCACACCGGGAACTAATTGAGTGAGTCAAGCTTCAAGCAGCTAGCACAAAGAGTGTTTGATTTAGCGTTCCAAATGCATGTATTCCTATAGGTTAAAATGAAGAGAAACCCCCCAAATTCAATGTCTTCCTGAAAGCAAATGTTTCAACGTAGAAGAACGAAATTTTGGGAGCCAAATGCAACTGGTATGCTCATCTTTCTTACCTAGTATCAACAAGATCAAGTGAAAAAAATATTCGCTGAAATTCCAGTAAACTTGGGAGTTTTGTGGAAGCTCTGCAAACACTTACATAAGAAAGTGTATTTTCCTTGCCTCTGCTGGGGGATACTTCAGCAGGGGACAATGCATAAAGAGCCACTGAGAAGTCATTGAGTGGGCCAAGTTTCAAACAGGTATCACAAACTGTGTTTGATTGAGCATTCCAAATGCATGTATTCCTATAGGGAAAAAAGAAGTTAAACCTGAAAATTCAAAGTGTTCCTGCAAAGGAACTCTTCAACATAAGATGACGAAATTTGGGCTGCCAAGTGCAACTCATCTACTCAGTTTTGCTGCCAAGTATCAACAAGATCGGGTGAAAAAATATTTGCTGAGAGTCCAGTAAACTCTGCTCTCTGGATGCTCTACAAACACTTTCAAATGAAAGTTTATTTTTCTCTGCTCTGCTTCGGTGTACATAAACCGGTAACAAAGCATAGAGAGCACAATGAGAATTCATTCAGTGAGTCAATTTTCAAGCAGCTAGCACAAACCGTGTTTGATTTCGATTTCCAAAAGCATGTATCCCTTTAGGGGAAAATGTAGGAAAACCTAACTAATCCAAGTCATCCTGCAAAGGAATGATTCAGCCTAGCAGAACAAAATTTGTGCTGCCAAGAGCAACTGGTATACACATTTTTTCTACCAAGTATCAACAAGCTCGGGTGAATAAACATTTGCTGAGATTCCAGTAAACTCAGAGTTCTGTGCAAGCTTTGCAAATGCTTTCAAATGAAAGTGTATGTTCCTTGCCTCCGCTTAGAGCTACTAGCACAGGGAACAAAGCCTAGAGAGCACACCGAGAACGAATTGAGTGAGTCAAGTTTGAAGAAGCTAGCACAAACCGTGTTGGATATACAGTTCCAAATGCATGTATCCCCATAAGGGAAAAGGAAGTGAAACTGAAAATTCAAAGTGCTCCTGCAAACGAACGCTTCAACCCTGAAGAACGAAATTTGGGCAGCCAAGTGAAACCGGTATACTCATCTTTGCTGCCAAGTATCATCAAGATCGGGTGAAAAAATTTTGCTGAGATTCCAGTAAACTCAGAGTTCTGTGGAAGCTCTGCAAACACTTTCAAATGAAAGTATATTTTCCTTGCCTCTGCTTAGGGCTACTTCAACAGGAAACAAAGCATAGAGAGTGCACTGAGAACTAACTGAGTGAGTCAACTTTCATGCAGCTAGTACCAAGCGCGTTTGAGTTAGAGTCCCAAATGCCTGTATCCCTATAGGGGAAAATGAAGTGAAACCTCCAATTTCAAAGTGTTCCTGCAAACGAACTATTCAACCTAGAACATCTAAATTTGGGCAGCCAAATGCAACCGGTCTACTTATCTTTGCTGTCGAGTCACAACAAGTTAGGGTGAAAAAAATATTTGCTGAGAATCCAGGAAACTCACAGTTCTGTGGAATCACTGCAAATGCTTTCAAATGAAAGTTTCTTTCCCTTGCCTCTGCTTAGGGTTACTTCCACAGAAAACAAAGCATAGAGATCACACTGAGAACTAGTTGAGTGAGTTTCAGTTTCAAGCAGCTAGCATAAACCGTGTTTGATGTATAATTCCAGATGCATGTATCCCTATAAGGGAAAAGGAAGTGAAACCTAAACATTCAAAAGCGTTCCTGCAAAGGAACTTTTCAACCCAGAAGAACGAAATTTGGGTAGCTAAGTGCAACTGGTAAACTCGTCTTTCCTGACAAGTATCATCAAGATCAGGTGAGTCAATATTTGCAGAGATTCCAGTTAACTCGGAGCTCTGTTGAAGCTCGGTAAATGCTTTCTTAGGAAAGCGAATGTTCCTTGCCTCCACTTAGGACCACTTCACCAGGGAACCAATCACAGAGAGCACACCGGGAACTAATTGAGTGAGTCAAGCTTCAAGCAGCTAGCACAAAGAGTGTTTGATTTAGCGTTCCAAATGCATGTATTCCTATAGGTTAAAATGAAGAGAAACCCCCCAAATTCAATGTCTTCCTGAAAGCAAATGTTTCAACGTAGAAGAACGAAATTTTGGCAGCCAAATGCAACTGGTATGCTCATCTTTCTTACCTAGTATCAACAAGATCAAGTGAAAAAATATTCGCTGAAATTCCAGTAAACTTGGGAGTTTTGTGGAAGCTCTGCAAACACTTACATAAGAAAGTGTATTTTCCTTGCCTCTGCTGGGGGATACTTCAGCAGGGGACAATGCATAAAGAGCCACTGAGAAGTCATTGAGTGGGCCAAGTTTCAAACAGGTATCACAAACTGTGTTTGATTGAGCATTCCAAATGCATGTATTCCTATAGGGAAAAAAGAAGTTAAACCTGAAAATTCAAAGTGTTCCTGCAAAGGAACTCTTCAACATAAGATGACGAAATTTGGGCTGCCAAGTGCAACTCATCTACTCAGTTTTGCTGCCAAGTATCAACAAGATCGGGTGAAAAAATATTTGCTGAGAGTCCAGTAAACTCTGTTCTCTGGATGCTCTACAAACACTTTCAAATGAAAGTTTATTTTTCTCTGCTCTGCTTCGGTGTACATAAACCGGTAACAAAGCATAGAGAGCACAATGAGAATTCATTCAGTGAGTCAATTTTCAAGCAGCTAGCACAAACCGTGTTTGATTTCGATTTCCAAAAGCATGTATCCCTTTAGGGGAAAATGTAGGAAAACCTAACTAATCCAAGTCATCCTGCAAAGGAATGATTCAGCCTAGCAGAACAAAATTTGTGCTGCCAAGAGCAACTGGTATACACATTTTTTCTACCAAGTATCAACAAGCTCGGGTGAATAAACATTTGCTGAGATTCCAGTAAACTCAGAGTTCTGTGCAAGCTTTGCAAATGCTTTCAAATGAAAGTGTATGTTCCTTGCCTCCGCTTAGAGCTACTAGCACAGGGAACAAAGCCTAGAGAGCACACCGAGAACGAATTGAGTGAGTCAAGTTTGAAGAAGCTAGCACAAACCGTGTTGGATATACAGTTCCAAATGCATGTATCCCCATAAGGGAAAAGGAAGTGAAACTGAAAATTCAAAGTGCTCCTGCAAACGAACGCTTCAACCCTGAAGAACGAAATTTGGGCAGCCAAGTGAAACCGGTATACTCATCTTTGCTGCCAAGTATCATCAAGATCGGGTGAAAAAATTTTGCTGAGATTCCAGTAAACTCAGAGTTCTGTGGAAGCTCTGCAAACACTTTCAAATGAAAGTATATTTTCCTTGCCTCTGCTTAGGGCTACTTCAACAGGAAACAAAGCATAGAGAGTGCACTGAGAACTAACTGAGTGAGTCAACTTTCATGCAGCTAGTACCAAGCGCGTTTGAGTTAGAGTCCCAAATGCCTGTATCCCTATAGGGGAAAATGAAGTGAAACCTCCAATTTCAAAGTGTTCCTGCAAACGAACTATTCAACCTAGAACATCTAAATTTGGGCAGCCAAATGCAACCGGTCTACTTATCTTTGCTGTCGAGTCACAACAAGTTAGGGTGAAAAAAATATTTGCTGAGAATCCAGGAAACTCACAGTTCTGTGGAATCACTGCAAATGCTTTCAAATGAAAGTTTCTTTCCCTTGCCTCTGCTTAGGGTTACTTCCACAGAAAACAAAGCATAGAGATCACACTGAGAACTAGTTGAGTGAGTTTCAGTTTCAAGCAGCTAGCATAAACCGTGTTTGATGTATAATTCCAGATGCATGTATCCCTATAAGGGAAAAGGAAGTGAAACCTAAACATTCAAAAGCGTTCCTGCAAAGGAACTTTTCAACCCAGAAGAACGAAATTTGGGTAGCTAAGTGCAACTGGTAAACTCGTCTTTCCTGACAAGTATCATCAAGATCAGGTGAGTCAATATTTGCAGAGATTCCAGTTAACTCGGAGCTCTGTTGAAGCTCGGTAAATGCTTTCTTAGGAAAGCGAATGTTCCTTGCCTCCACTTAGGACCACTTCACCAGGGAACCAATCACAGAGAGCACACCGGGAACTAATTGAGTGAGTCAAGCTTCAAGCAGCTAGCACAAAGAGTGTTTGATTTAGCGTTCCAAATGCATGTATTCCTATAGGTTAAAATGAAGAGAAACCCCCCAAATTCAATGTCTTCCTGAAAGCAAATGTTTCAACGTAGAAGAACGAAATTTTGGCAGCCAAATGCAACTGGTATGCTCATCTTTCTTACCTAGTATCAACAAGATCAAGTGAAAAAATATTCGCTGAAATTCCAGTAAACTTGGGAGTTTTGTGGAAGCTCTGCAAACACTTACATAAGAAAGTGTATTTTCCTTGCCTCTGCTGGGGGATACTTCAGCAGGGGACAATGCATAAAGAGCCACTGAGAAGTCATTGAGTGGGCCAAGTTTCAAACAGGTATCACAAACTGTGTTTGATTGAGCATTCCAAATGCATGTATTCCTATAGGGAAAAAAGAAGTTAAACCTGAAAATTCAAAGTGTTCCTGCAAAGGAACTCTTCAACATAAGATGACGAAATTTGGGCTGCCAAGTGCAACTCATCTACTCAGTTTTGCTGCCAAGTATCAACAAGATCGGGTGAAAAAATATTTGCTGAGAGTCCAGTAAACTCTGTTCTCTGGATGCTCTACAAACACTTTCAAATGAAAGTTTATTTTTCTCTGCTCTGCTTCGGTGTACATAAACCGGTAACAAAGCATAGAGAGCACAATGAGAATTCATTCAGTGAGTCAATTTTCAAGCAGCTAGCACAAACCGTGTTTGATTTCGATTTCCAAAAGCATGTATCCCTTTAGGGGAAAATGTAGGAAAACCTAACTAATCCAAGTCATCCTGCAAAGGAATGATTCAGCCTAGCAGAACAAAATTTGTGCTGCCAAGAGCAACTGGTATACACATTTTTTCTACCAAGTATCAACAAGCTCGGGTGAATAAACATTTGCTGAGATTCCAGTAAACTCAGAGTTCTGTGCAAGCTTTGCAAATGCTTTCAAATGAAAGTGTATGTTCCTTGCCTCCGCTTAGAGCTACTAGCACAGGGAACAAAGCCTAGAGAGCACACCGAGAACGAATTGAGTGAGTCAAGTTTGAAGAAGCTAGCACAAACCGTGTTGGATATACAGTTCCAAATGCATGTATCCCCATAAGGGAAAAGGAAGTGAAACTGAAAATTCAAAGTGCTCCTGCAAACGAACGCTTCAACCCTGAAGAACGAAATTTGGGCAGCCAAGTGAAACCGGTATACTCATCTTTGCTGCCAAGTATCATCAAGATCGGGTGAAAAAATTTTGCTGAGATTCCAGTAAACTCAGAGTTCTGTGGAAGCTCTGCAAACACTTTCAAATGAAAGTATATTTTCCTTGCCTCTGCTTAGGGCTACTTCAACAGGAAACAAAGCATAGAGAGTGCACTGAGAACTAACTGAGTGAGTCAACTTTCATGCAGCTAGTACCAAGCGCGTTTGAGTTAGAGTCCCAAATGCCTGTATCCCTATAGGGGAAAATGAAGTGAAACCTCCAATTTCAAAGTGTTCCTGCAAACGAACTATTCAACCTAGAACATCTAAATTTGGGCAGCCAAATGCAACCGGTCTACTTATCTTTGCTGTCGAGTCACAACAAGTTAGGGTGAAAAAAATATTTGCTGAGAATCCAGGAAACTCACAGTTCTGTGGAATCACTGCAAATGCTTTCAAATGAAAGTTTCTTTCCCTTGCCTCTGCTTAGGGTTACTTCCACAGAAAACAAAGCATAGAGATCACACTGAGAACTAGTTGAGTGAGTTTCAGTTTCAAGCAGCTAGCATAAACCGTGTTTGATGTATAATTCCAGATGCATGTATCCCTATAAGGGAAAAGGAAGTGAAACCTAAACATTCAAAAGCGTTCCTGCAAAGGAACTTTTCAACCCAGAAGAACGAAATTTGGGTAGCTAAGTGCAACTGGTAAACTCGTCTTTCCTGACAAGTATCATCAAGATCAGGTGAGTCAATATTTGCAGAGATTCCAGTTAACTCGGAGCTCTGTTGAAGCTCGGTAAATGCTTTCTTAGGAAAGCGAATGTTCCTTGCCTCCACTTAGGACCACTTCACCAGGGAACCAATCACAGAGAGCACACCGGGAACTAATTGAGTGAGTCAAGCTTCAAGCAGCTAGCACAAAGAGTGTTTGATTTAGCGTTCCAAATGCATGTATTCCTATAGGTTAAAATGAAGAGAAACCCCCCAAATTCAATGTCTTCCTGAAAGCAAATGTTTCAACGTAGAAGAACGAAATTTTGGCAGCCAAATGCAACTGGTATGCTCATCTTTCTTACCTAGTATCAACAAGATCAAGTGAAAAAATATTCGCTGAAATTCCAGTAAACTTGGGAGTTTTGTGGAAGCTCTGCAAACACTTACATAAGAAAGTGTATTTTCCTTGCCTCTGCTGGGGGATACTTCAGCAGGGGACAATGCATAAAGAGCCACTGAGAAGTCATTGAGTGGGCCAAGTTTCAAACAGGTATCACAAACTGTGTTTGATTGAGCATTCCAAATGCATGTATTCCTATAGGGAAAAAAGAAGTTAAACCTGAAAATTCAAAGTGTTCCTGCAAAGGAACTCTTCAACATAAGATGACGAAATTTGGGCTGCCAAGTGCAACTCATCTACTCAGTTTTGCTGCCAAGTATCAACAAGATCGGGTGAAAAAATATTTGCTGAGAGTCCAGTAAACTCTGTTCTCTGGATGCTCTACAAACACTTTCAAATGAAAGTTTATTTTTCTCTGCTCTGCTTCGGTGTACATAAACCGGTAACAAAGCATAGAGAGCACAATGAGAATTCATTCAGTGAGTCAATTTTCAAGCAGCTAGCACAAACCGTGTTTGATTTCGATTTCCAAAAGCATGTATCCCTTTAGGGGAAAATGTAGGAAAACCTAACTAATCCAAGTCATCCTGCAAAGGAATGATTCAGCCTAGCAGAACAAAATTTGTGCTGCCAAGAGCAACTGGTATACACATTTTTTCTACCAAGTATCAACAAGCTCGGGTGAATAAACATTTGCTGAGATTCCAGTAAACTCAGAGTTCTGTGCAAGCTTTGCAAATGCTTTCAAATGAAAGTGTATGTTCCTTGCCTCCGCTTAGAGCTACTAGCACAGGGAACAAAGCCTAGAGAGCACACCGAGAACGAATTGAGTGAGTCAAGTTTGAAGAAGCTAGCACAAACCGTGTTGGATATACAGTTCCAAATGCATGTATCCCCATAAGGGAAAAGGAAGTGAAACTGAAAATTCAAAGTGCTCCTGCAAACGAACGCTTCAACCCTGAAGAACGAAATTTGGGCAGCCAAGTGAAACCGGTATACTCATCTTTGCTGCCAAGTATCATCAAGATCGGGTGAAAAAATTTTGCTGAGATTCCAGTAAACTCAGAGTTCTGTGGAAGCTCTGCAAACACTTTCAAATGAAAGTATATTTTCCTTGCCTCTGCTTAGGGCTACTTCAACAGGAAACAAAGCATAGAGAGTGCACTGAGAACTAACTGAGTGAGTCAACTTTCATGCAGCTAGTACCAAGCGCGTTTGAGTTAGAGTCCCAAATGCCTGTATCCCTATAGGGGAAAATGAAGTGAAACCTCCAATTTCAAAGTGTTCCTGCAAACGAACTATTCAACCTAGAACATCTAAATTTGGGCAGCCAAATGCAACCGGTCTACTTATCTTTGCTGTCGAGTCACAACAAGTTAGGGTGAAAAAAATATTTGCTGAGAATCCAGGAAACTCACAGTTCTGTGGAATCACTGCAAATGCTTTCAAATGAAAGTTTCTTTCCCTTGCCTCTGCTTAGGGTTACTTCCACAGAAAACAAAGCATAGAGATCACACTGAGAACTAGTTGAGTGAGTTTCAGTTTCAAGCAGCTAGCATAAACCGTGTTTGATGTATAATTCCAGATGCATGTATCCCTATAAGGGAAAAGGAAGTGAAACCTAAACATTCAAAAGCGTTCCTGCAAAGGAACTTTTCAACCCAGAAGAACGAAATTTGGGTAGCTAAGTGCAACTGGTAAACTCGTCTTTCCTGACAAGTATCATCAAGATCAGGTGAGTCAATATTTGCAGAGATTCCAGTTAACTCGGAGCTCTGTTGAAGCTCGGTAAATGCTTTCTTAGGAAAGCGAATGTTCCTTGCCTCCACTTAGGACCACTTCACCAGGGAACCAATCACAGAGAGCACACCGGGAACTAATTGAGTGAGTCAAGCTTCAAGCAGCTAGCACAAAGAGTGTTTGATTTAGCGTTCCAAATGCATGTATTCCTATAGGTTAAAATGAAGAGAAACCCCCCAAATTCAATGTCTTCCTGAAAGCAAATGTTTCAACGTAGAAGAACGAAATTTTGGCAGCCAAATGCAACTGGTATGCTCATCTTTCTTACCTAGTATCAACAAGATCAAGTGAAAAAATATTCGCTGAAATTCCAGTAAACTTGGGAGTTTTGTGGAAGCTCTGCAAACACTTACATAAGAAAGTGTATTTTCCTTGCCTCTGCTGGGGGATACTTCAGCAGGGGACAATGCATAAAGAGCCACTGAGAAGTCATTGAGTGGGCCAAGTTTCAAACAGGTATCACAAACTGTGTTTGATTGAGCATTCCAAATGCATGTATTCCTATAGGGAAAAAAGAAGTTAAACCTGAAAATTCAAAGTGTTCCTGCAAAGGAACTCTTCAACATAAGATGACGAAATTTGGGCTGCCAAGTGCAACTCATCTACTCAGTTTTGCTGCCAAGTATCAACAAGATCGGGTGAAAAAATATTTGCTGAGAGTCCAGTAAACTCTGCTCTCTGGATGCTCTACAAACACTTTCAAATGAAAGTTTATTTTTCTCTGCTCTGCTTCGGTGTACATAAACCGGTAACAAAGCATAGAGAGCACAATGAGAATTCATTCAGTGAGTCAATTTTCAAGCAGCTAGCACAAACCGTGTTTGATTTCGATTTCCAAAAGCATGTATCCCTTTAGGGGAAAATGTAGGAAAACCTAACTAATCCAAGTCATCCTGCAAAGGAATGATTCAGCCTAGCAGAACAAAATTTGTGCTGCCAAGAGCAACTGGTATACACATTTTTTCTACCAAGTATCAACAAGCTCGGGTGAATAAACATTTGCTGAGATTCCAGTAAACTCAGAGTTCTGTGCAAGCTTTGCAAATGCTTTCAAATGAAAGTGTATGTTCCTTGCCTCCGCTTAGAGCTACTAGCACAGGGAACAAAGCCTAGAGAGCACACCGAGAACGAATTGAGTGAGTCAAGTTTGAAGAAGCTAGCACAAACCGTGTTGGATATACAGTTCCAAATGCATGTATCCCCATAAGGGAAAAGGAAGTGAAACTGAAAATTCAAAGTGCTCCTGCAAACGAACGCTTCAACCCTGAAGAACGAAATTTGGGCAGCCAAGTGAAACCGGTATACTCATCTTTGCTGCCAAGTATCATCAAGATCGGGTGAAAAAATTTTGCTGAGATTCCAGTAAACTCAGAGTTCTGTGGAAGCTCTGCAAACACTTTCAAATGAAAGTATATTTTCCTTGCCTCTGCTTAGGGCTACTTCAACAGGAAACAAAGCATAGAGAGTGCACTGAGAACTAACTGAGTGAGTCAACTTTCATGCAGCTAGTACCAAGCGCGTTTGAGTTAGAGTCCCAAATGCCTGTATCCCTATAGGGGAAAATGAAGTGAAACCTCCAATTTCAAAGTGTTCCTGCAAACGAACTATTCAACCTAGAACATCTAAATTTGGGCAGCCAAATGCAACCGGTCTACTTATCTTTGCTGTCGAGTCACAACAAGTTAGGGTGAAAAAAATATTTGCTGAGAATCCAGGAAACTCACAGTTCTGTGGAATCACTGCAAATGCTTTCAAATGAAAGTTTCTTTCCCTTGCCTCTGCTTAGGGTTACTTCCACAGAAAACAAAGCATAGAGATCACACTGAGAACTAGTTGAGTGAGTTTCAGTTTCAAGCAGCTAGCATAAACCGTGTTTGATGTATAATTCCAGATGCATGTATCCCTATAAGGGAAAAGGAAGTGAAACCTAAACATTCAAAAGCGTTCCTGCAAAGGAACTTTTCAACCCAGAAGAACGAAATTTGGGTAGCTAAGTGCAACTGGTAAACTCGTCTTTCCTGACAAGTATCATCAAGATCAGGTGAGTCAATATTTGCAGAGATTCCAGTTAACTCGGAGCTCTGTTGAAGCTCGGTAAATGCTTTCTTAGGAAAGCGAATGTTCCTTGCCTCCACTTAGGACCACTTCACCAGGGAACCAATCACAGAGAGCACACCGGGAACTAATTGAGTGAGTCAAGCTTCAAGCAGCTAGCACAAAGAGTGTTTGATTTAGCGTTCCAAATGCATGTATTCCTATAGGTTAAAATGAAGAGAAACCCCCCAAATTCAATGTCTTCCTGAAAGCAAATGTTTCAACGTAGAAGAACGAAATTTTGGCAGCCAAATGCAACTGGTATGCTCATCTTTCTTACCTAGTATCAACAAGATCAAGTGAAAAAATATTCGCTGAAATTCCAGTAAACTTGGGAGTTTTGTGGAAGCTCTGCAAACACTTACATAAGAAAGTGTATTTTCCTTGCCTCTGCTGGGGGATACTTCAGCAGGGGACAATGCATAAAGAGCCACTGAGAAGTCATTGAGTGGGCCAAGTTTCAAACAGGTATCACAAACTGTGTTTGATTGAGCATTCCAAATGCATGTATTCCTATAGGGAAAAAAGAAGTTAAACCTGAAAATTCAAAGTGTTCCTGCAAAGGAACTCTTCAACATAAGATGACGAAATTTGGGCTGCCAAGTGCAACTCATCTACTCAGTTTTGCTGCCAAGTATCAACAAGATCGGGTGAAAAAATATTTGCTGAGAGTCCAGTAAACTCTGCTCTCTGGATGCTCTACAAACACTTTCAAATGAAAGTTTATTTTTCTCTGCTCTGCTTCGGTGTACATAAACCGGTAACAAAGCATAGAGAGCACAATGAGAATTCATTCAGTGAGTCAATTTTCAAGCAGCTAGCACAAACCGTGTTTGATTTCGATTTCCAAAAGCATGTATCCCTTTAGGGGAAAATGTAGGAAAACCTAACTAATCCAAGTCATCCTGCAAAGGAATGATTCAGCCTAGCAGAACAAAATTTGTGCTGCCAAGAGCAACTGGTATACACATTTTTTCTACCAAGTATCAACAAGCTCGGGTGAATAAACATTTGCTGAGATTCCAGTAAACTCAGAGTTCTGTGCAAGCTTTGCAAATGCTTTCAAATGAAAGTGTATGTTCCTTGCCTCCGCTTAGAGCTACTAGCACAGGGAACAAAGCCTAGAGAGCACACCGAGAACGAATTGAGTGAGTCAAGTTTGAAGAAGCTAGCACAAACCGTGTTGGATATACAGTTCCAAATGCATGTATCCCCATAAGGGAAAAGGAAGTGAAACTGAAAATTCAAAGTGCTCCTGCAAACGAACGCTTCAACCCTGAAGAACGAAATTTGGGCAGCCAAGTGAAACCGGTATACTCATCTTTGCTGCCAAGTATCATCAAGATCGGGTGAAAAAATTTTGCTGAGATTCCAGTAAACTCAGAGTTCTGTGGAAGCTCTGCAAACACTTTCAAATGAAAGTATATTTTCCTTGCCTCTGCTTAGGGCTACTTCAACAGGAAACAAAGCATAGAGAGTGCACTGAGAACTAACTGAGTGAGTCAACTTTCATGCAGCTAGTACCAAGCGCGTTTGAGTTAGAGTCCCAAATGCCTGTATCCCTATAGGGGAAAATGAAGTGAAACCTCCAATTTCAAAGTGTTCCTGCAAACGAACTATTCAACCTAGAACATCTAAATTTGGGCAGCCAAATGCAACCGGTCTACTTATCTTTGCTGTCGAGTCACAACAAGTTAGGGTGAAAAAAATATTTGCTGAGAATCCAGGAAACTCACAGTTCTGTGGAATCACTGCAAATGCTTTCAAATGAAAGTTTCTTTCCCTTGCCTCTGCTTAGGGTTACTTCCACAGAAAACAAAGCATAGAGATCACACTGAGAACTAGTTGAGTGAGTTTCAGTTTCAAGCAGCTAGCATAAACCGTGTTTGATGTATAATTCCAGATGCATGTATCCCTATAAGGGAAAAGGAAGTGAAACCTAAACATTCAAAAGCGTTCCTGCAAAGGAACTTTTCAACCCAGAAGAACGAAATTTGGGTAGCTAAGTGCAACTGGTAAACTCGTCTTTCCTGACAAGTATCATCAAGATCAGGTGAGTCAATATTTGCAGAGATTCCAGTTAACTCGGAGCTCTGTTGAAGCTCGGTAAATGCTTTCTTAGGAAAGCGAATGTTCCTTGCCTCCACTTAGGACCACTTCACCAGGGAACCAATCACAGAGAGCACACCGGGAACTAATTGAGTGAGTCAAGCTTCAAGCAGCTAGCACAAAGAGTGTTTGATTTAGCGTTCCAAATGCATGTATTCCTATAGGTTAAAATGAAGAGAAACCCCCCAAATTCAATGTCTTCCTGAAAGCAAATGTTTCAACGTAGAAGAACGAAATTTTGGCAGCCAAATGCAACTGGTATGCTCATCTTTCTTACCTAGTATCAACAAGATCAAGTGAAAAAATATTCGCTGAAATTCCAGTAAACTTGGGAGTTTTGTGGAAGCTCTGCAAACACTTACATAAGAAAGTGTATTTTCCTTGCCTCTGCTGGGGGATACTTCAGCAGGGGACAATGCATAAAGAGCCACTGAGAAGTCATTGAGTGGGCCAAGTTTCAAACAGGTATCACAAACTGTGTTTGATTGAGCATTCCAAATGCATGTATTCCTATAGGGAAAAAAGAAGTTAAACCTGAAAATTCAAAGTGTTCCTGCAAAGGAACTCTTCAACATAAGATGACGAAATTTGGGCTGCCAAGTGCAACTCATCTACTCAGTTTTGCTGCCAAGTATCAACAAGATCGGGTGAAAAAATATTTGCTGAGAGTCCAGTAAACTCTGCTCTCTGGATGCTCTACAAACACTTTCAAATGAAAGTTTATTTTTCTCTGCTCTGCTTCGGTGTACATAAACCGGTAACAAAGCATAGAGAGCACAATGAGAATTCATTCAGTGAGTCAATTTTCAAGCAGCTAGCACAAACCGTGTTTGATTTCGATTTCCAAAAGCATGTATCCCTTTAGGGGAAAATGTAGGAAAACCTAACTAATCCAAGTCATCCTGCAAAGGAATGATTCAGCCTAGCAGAACAAAATTTGTGCTGCCAAGAGCAACTGGTATACACATTTTTTCTACCAAGTATCAACAAGCTCGGGTGAATAAACATTTGCTGAGATTCCAGTAAACTCAGAGTTCTGTGCAAGCTTTGCAAATGCTTTCAAATGAAAGTGTATGTTCCTTGCCTCCGCTTAGAGCTACTAGCACAGGGAACAAAGCCTAGAGAGCACACCGAGAACGAATTGAGTGAGTCAAGTTTGAAGAAGCTAGCACAAACCGTGTTGGATATACAGTTCCAAATGCATGTATCCCCATAAGGGAAAAGGAAGTGAAACTGAAAATTCAAAGTGCTCCTGCAAACGAACGCTTCAACCCTGAAGAACGAAATTTGGGCAGCCAAGTGAAACCGGTATACTCATCTTTGCTGCCAAGTATCATCAAGATCGGGTGAAAAAATTTTGCTGAGATTCCAGTAAACTCAGAGTTCTGTGGAAGCTCTGCAAACACTTTCAAATGAAAGTATATTTTCCTTGCCTCTGCTTAGGGCTACTTCAACAGGAAACAAAGCATAGAGAGTGCACTGAGAACTAACTGAGTGAGTCAACTTTCATGCAGCTAGTACCAAGCGCGTTTGAGTTAGAGTCCCAAATGCCTGTATCCCTATAGGGGAAAATGAAGTGAAACCTCCAATTTCAAAGTGTTCCTGCAAACGAACTATTCAACCTAGAACATCTAAATTTGGGCAGCCAAATGCAACCGGTCTACTTATCTTTGCTGTCGAGTCACAACAAGTTAGGGTGAAAAAAATATTTGCTGAGAATCCAGGAAACTCACAGTTCTGTGGAATCACTGCAAATGCTTTCAAATGAAAGTTTCTTTCCCTTGCCTCTGCTTAGGGTTACTTCCACAGAAAACAAAGCATAGAGATCACACTGAGAACTAGTTGAGTGAGTTTCAGTTTCAAGCAGCTAGCATAAACCGTGTTTGATGTATAATTCCAGATGCATGTATCCCTATAAGGGAAAAGGAAGTGAAACCTAAACATTCAAAAGCGTTCCTGCAAAGGAACTTTTCAACCCAGAAGAACGAAATTTGGGTAGCTAAGTGCAACTGGTAAACTCGTCTTTCCTGACAAGTATCATCAAGATCAGGTGAGTCAATATTTGCAGAGATTCCAGTTAACTCGGAGCTCTGTTGAAGCTCGGTAAATGCTTTCTTAGGAAAGCGAATGTTCCTTGCCTCCACTTAGGACCACTTCACCAGGGAACCAATCACAGAGAGCACACCGGGAACTAATTGAGTGAGTCAAGCTTCAAGCAGCTAGCACAAAGAGTGTTTGATTTAGCGTTCCAAATGCATGTATTCCTATAGGTTAAAATGAAGAGAAACCCCCCAAATTCAATGTCTTCCTGAAAGCAAATGTTTCAACGTAGAAGAACGAAATTTTGGCAGCCAAATGCAACTGGTATGCTCATCTTTCTTACCTAGTATCAACAAGATCAAGTGAAAAAATATTCGCTGAAATTCCAGTAAACTTGGGAGTTTTGTGGAAGCTCTGCAAACACTTACATAAGAAAGTGTATTTTCCTTGCCTCTGCTGGGGGATACTTCAGCAGGGGACAATGCATAAAGAGCCACTGAGAAGTCATTGAGTGGGCCAAGTTTCAAACAGGTATCACAAACTGTGTTTGATTGAGCATTCCAAATGCATGTATTCCTATAGGGAAAAAAGAAGTTAAACCTGAAAATTCAAAGTGTTCCTGCAAAGGAACTCTTCAACATAAGATGACGAAATTTGGGCTGCCAAGTGCAACTCATCTACTCAGTTTTGCTGCCAAGTATCAACAAGATCGGGTGAAAAAATATTTGCTGAGAGTCCAGTAAACTCTGCTCTCTGGATGCTCTACAAACACTTTCAAATGAAAGTTTATTTTTCTCTGCTCTGCTTCGGTGTACATAAACCGGTAACAAAGCATAGAGAGCACAATGAGAATTCATTCAGTGAGTCAATTTTCAAGCAGCTAGCACAAACCGTGTTTGATTTCGATTTCCAAAAGCATGTATCCCTTTAGGGGAAAATGTAGGAAAACCTAACTAATCCAAGTCATCCTGCAAAGGAATGATTCAGCCTAGCAGAACAAAATTTGTGCTGCCAAGAGCAACTGGTATACACATTTTTTCTACCAAGTATCAACAAGCTCGGGTGAATAAACATTTGCTGAGATTCCAGTAAACTCAGAGTTCTGTGCAAGCTTTGCAAATGCTTTCAAATGAAAGTGTATGTTCCTTGCCTCCGCTTAGAGCTACTAGCACAGGGAACAAAGCCTAGAGAGCACACCGAGAACGAATTGAGTGAGTCAAGTTTGAAGAAGCTAGCACAAACCGTGTTGGATATACAGTTCCAAATGCATGTATCCCCATAAGGGAAAAGGAAGTGAAACTGAAAATTCAAAGTGCTCCTGCAAACGAACGCTTCAACCCTGAAGAACGAAATTTGGGCAGCCAAGTGAAACCGGTATACTCATCTTTGCTGCCAAGTATCATCAAGATCGGGTGAAAAAATTTTGCTGAGATTCCAGTAAACTCAGAGTTCTGTGGAAGCTCTGCAAACACTTTCAAATGAAAGTATATTTTCCTTGCCTCTGCTTAGGGCTACTTCAACAGGAAACAAAGCATAGAGAGTGCACTGAGAACTAACTGAGTGAGTCAACTTTCATGCAGCTAGTACCAAGCGCGTTTGAGTTAGAGTCCCAAATGCCTGTATCCCTATAGGGGAAAATGAAGTGAAACCTCCAATTTCAAAGTGTTCCTGCAAACGAACTATTCAACCTAGAACATCTAAATTTGGGCAGCCAAATGCAACCGGTCTACTTATCTTTGCTGTCGAGTCACAACAAGTTAGGGTGAAAAAAATATTTGCTGAGAATCCAGGAAACTCACAGTTCTGTGGAATCACTGCAAATGCTTTCAAATGAAAGTTTCTTTCCCTTGCCTCTGCTTAGGGTTACTTCCACAGAAAACAAAGCATAGAGATCACACTGAGAACTAGTTGAGTGAGTTTCAGTTTCAAGCAGCTAGCATAAACCGTGTTTGATGTATAATTCCAGATGCATGTATCCCTATAAGGGAAAAGGAAGTGAAACCTAAACATTCAAAAGCGTTCCTGCAAAGGAACTTTTCAACCCAGAAGAACGAAATTTGGGTAGCTAAGTGCAACTGGTAAACTCGTCTTTCCTGACAAGTATCATCAAGATCAGGTGAGTCAATATTTGCAGAGATTCCAGTTAACTCGGAGCTCTGTTGAAGCTCGGTAAATGCTTTCTTAGGAAAGCGAATGTTCCTTGCCTCCACTTAGGACCACTTCACCAGGGAACCAATCACAGAGAGCACACCGGGAACTAATTGAGTGAGTCAAGCTTCAAGCAGCTAGCACAAAGAGTGTTTGATTTAGCGTTCCAAATGCATGTATTCCTATAGGTTAAAATGAAGAGAAACCCCCCAAATTCAATGTCTTCCTGAAAGCAAATGTTTCAACGTAGAAGAACGAAATTTTGGCAGCCAAATGCAACTGGTATGCTCATCTTTCTTACCTAGTATCAACAAGATCAAGTGAAAAAATATTCGCTGAAATTCCAGTAAACTTGGGAGTTTTGTGGAAGCTCTGCAAACACTTACATAAGAAAGTGTATTTTCCTTGCCTCTGCTGGGGGATACTTCAGCAGGGGACAATGCATAAAGAGCCACTGAGAAGTCATTGAGTGGGCCAAGTTTCAAACAGGTATCACAAACTGTGTTTGATTGAGCATTCCAAATGCATGTATTCCTATAGGGAAAAAAGAAGTTAAACCTGAAAATTCAAAGTGTTCCTGCAAAGGAACTCTTCAACATAAGATGACGAAATTTGGGCTGCCAAGTGCAACTCATCTACTCAGTTTTGCTGCCAAGTATCAACAAGATCGGGTGAAAAAATATTTTGCTGAGAGTCCAGTAAACCCTGCTCTCTGGATGCTCTACAAACACTTTCAAATGAAAGTTTATTTTTCTCTGCTCTGCTTCGGTGTACATAAACCGGTAACAAAGCATAGAGAGCACAATGAGAATTCATTCAGTGAGTCAATTTTCAAGCAGCTAGCACAAACCGTGTTTGATTTCGATTTCCAAAAGCATGTATCCCTTTAGGGGAAAATGTAGGAAAACCTAACTAATCCAAGTCATCCTGCAAAGGAATGATTCAGCCTAGCAGAACAAAATTTGTGCTGCCAAGAGCAACTGGTATACACATTTTTTCTACCAAGTATCAACAAGCTCGGGTGAATAAACATTTGCTGAGATTCCAGTAAACTCAGAGTTCTGTGCAAGCTTTGCAAATGCTTTCAAATGAAAGTGTATGTTCCTTGCCTCCGCTTAGAGCTACTAGCACAGGGAACAAAGCCTAGAGAGCACACCGAGAACGAATTGAGTGAGTCAAGTTTGAAGAAGCTAGCACAAACCGTGTTGGATATACAGTTCCAAATGCATGTATCCCCATAAGGGAAAAGGAAGTGAAACTGAAAATTCAAAGTGCTCCTGCAAACGAACGCTTCAACCCTGAAGAACGAAATTTGGGCAGCCAAGTGAAACCGGTATACTCATCTTTGCTGCCAAGTATCATCAAGATCGGGTGAAAAAATTTTGCTGAGATTCCAGTAAACTCAGAGTTCTGTGGAAGCTCTGCAAACACTTTCAAATGAAAGTATATTTTCCTTGCCTCTGCTTAGGGCTACTTCAACAGGAAACAAAGCATAGAGAGTGCACTGAGAACTAACTGAGTGAGTCAACTTTCATGCAGCTAGTACCAAGCGCGTTTGAGTTAGAGTCCCAAATGCCTGTATCCCTATAGGGGAAAATGAAGTGAAACCTCCAATTTCAAAGTGTTCCTGCAAACGAACTATTCAACCTAGAACATCTAAATTTGGGCAGCCAAATGCAACCGGTCTACTTATCTTTGCTGTCGAGTCACAACAAGTTAGGGTGAAAAAAATATTTGCTGAGAATCCAGGAAACTCACAGTTCTGTGGAATCACTGCAAATGCTTTCAAATGAAAGTTCTTTCCCTTGCCTCTGCTTAGGGTTACTTCCACAGAAAACAAAGCATAGAGATCACACTGAGAACTAGTTGAGTGAGTTTCAGTTTCAAGCAGCTAGCATAAACCGTGTTTGATGTATAATTCCAGATGCATGTATCCCTATAAGGGAAAAGGAAGTGAAACCTAAACATTCAAAAGCGTTCCTGCAAAGGAACTTTTCAACCCAGAAGAACGAAATTTGGGTAGCTAAGTGCAACTGGTAAACTCGTCTTTCCTGACAAGTATCATCAAGATCAGGTGAGTCAATATTTGCAGAGATTCCAGTTAACTCGGAGCTCTGTTGAAGCTCGGTAAATGCTTTCTTAGGAAAGCGAATGTTCCTTGCCTCCACTTAGGACCACTTCACCAGGGAACCAATCACAGAGAGCACACCGGGAACTAATTGAGTGAGTCAAGCTTCAAGCAGCTAGCACAAAGAGTGTTTGATTTAGCGTTCCAAATGCATGTATTCCTATAGGTTAAAATGAAGAGAAACCCCCCAAATTCAATGTCTTCCTGAAAGCAAATGTTTCAACGTAGAAGAACGAAATTTTGGCAGCCAAATGCAACTGGTATGCTCATCTTTCTTACCTAGTATCAACAAGATCAAGTGAAAAAATATTCGCTGAAATTCCAGTAAACTTGGGAGTTTTGTGGAAGCTCTGCAAACACTTACATAAGAAAGTGTATTTTCCTTGCCTCTGCTGGGGGATACTTCAGCAGGGGACAATGCATAAAGAGCCACTGAGAAGTCATTGAGTGGGCCAAGTTTCAAACAGGTATCACAAACTGTGTTTGATTGAGCATTCCAAATGCATGTATTCCTATAGGGAAAAAAGAAGTTAAACCTGAAAATTCAAAGTGTTCCTGCAAAGGAACTCTTCAACATAAGATGACGAAATTTGGGCTGCCAAGTGCAACTCATCTACTCAGTTTTGCTGCCAAGTATCAACAAGATCGGGTGAAAAAATATTTGCTGAGAGTCCAGTAAACCCTGCTCTCTGGATGCTCTACAAACACTTTCAAATGAAAGTTTATTTTTCTCTGCTCTGCTTCGGTGTACATAAACCGGTAACAAAGCATAGAGAGCACAATGAGAATTCATTCAGTGAGTCAATTTTCAAGCAGCTAGCACAAACCGTGTTTGATTTCGATTTCCAAAAGCATGTATCCCTTTAGGGGAAAATGTAGGAAAACCTAACTAATCCAAGTCATCCTGCAAAGGAATGATTCAGCCTAGCAGAACAAAATATTTGTGCTGCCAAGAGCAACTGGTATACACATTTTTTCTACCAAGTATCAACAAGCTCGGGTGAATAAACATTTGCTGAGATTCCAGTAAACTCAGAGTTCTGTGCAAGCTTTGCAAATGCTTTCAAATGAAAGTGTATGTTCCTTGGCCTCCGCTTAGAGCTACTAGCACAGGGAACAAAGCCTAGAGAGCACACCGAGAACGAATTGAGTGAGTCAAGTTTGAAGAAGCTAGCACAAACCGTGTTGGATATACAGTTCCAAATGCATGTATCCCCATAAGGGAAAAGGAAGTGAAACTGAAAATTCAAAGTGCTCCTGCAAACGAACGCTTCAACCCTGAAGAACGAAATTTGGGCAGCCAAGTGAAACCGGTATACTCATCTTTGCTGCCAAGTATCATCAAGATCGGGTGAAAAAATTTTGCTGAGATTCCAGTAAACTCAGAGTTCTGTGGAAGCTCTGCAAACACTTTCAAATGAAAGTATATTTTCCTTGCCTCTGCTTAGGGCTACTTCAACAGGAAACAAAGCATAGAGAGTGCACTGAGAACTAACTGAGTGAGTCAACTTTCATGCAGCTAGTACCAAGCGCGTTTGAGTTAGAGTCCCAAATGCCTGTATCCCTATAGGGGAAAATGAAGTGAAACCTCCAATTTCAAAGTGTTCCTGCAAACGAACTATTCAACCTAGAACATCTAAATTTGGGCAGCCAAATGCAACCGGTCTACTTATCTTTGCTGTCGAGTCACAACAAGTTAGGGTGAAAAAAATATTTGCTGAGAATCCAGGAAACTCACAGTTCTGTGGAATCACTGCAAATGCTTTCAAATGAAAGTTTCTTTCCCTTGCCTCTGCTTAGGGTTACTTCCACAGAAAACAAAGCATAGAGATCACACTGAGAACTAGTTGAGTGAGTTTCAGTTTCAAGCAGCTAGCATAAACCGTGTTTGATGTATAATTCCAGATGCATGTATCCCTATAAGGGAAAAGGAAGTGAAACCTAAACATTCAAAAGCGTTCCTGCAAAGGAACTTTTCAACCCAGAAGAACGAAATTTGGGTAGCTAAGTGCAACTGGTAAACTCGTCTTTCCTGACAAGTATCATCAAGATCAGGTGAGTCAATATTTGCAGAGATTCCAGTTAACTCGGAGCTCTGTTGAAGCTCGGTAAATGCTTTCTTAGGAAAGCGAATGTTCCTTGCCTCCACTTAGGACCACTTCACCAGGGAACCAATCACAGAGAGCACACCGGGAACTAATTGAGTGAGTCAAGCTTCAAGCAGCTAGCACAAAGAGTGTTTGATTTAGCGTTCCAAATGCATGTATTCCTATAGGTTAAAATGAAGAGAAACCCCCCAAATTCAATGTCTTCCTGAAAGCAAATGTTTCAACGTAGAAGAACGAAATTTTGGCAGCCAAATGCAACTGGTATGCTCATCTTTCTTACCTAGTATCAACAAGATCAAGTGAAAAAATATTCGCTGAAATTCCAGTAAACTTGGGAGTTTTGTGGAAGCTCTGCAAACACTTACATAAGAAAGTGTATTTTCCTTGCCTCTGCTGGGGGATACTTCAGCAGGGGACAAGCATAAAGAGCCACTGAGAAGTCATTGAGTGGGCCAAGTTTCAAACAGGTATCACAAACTGTGTTTGATTGAGCATTCCAAATGCATGTATTCCTATAGGGAAAAAAGAAGTTAAACCTGAAAATTCAAAGTGTTCCTGCAAAGGAACTCTTCAACATAAGATGACGAAATTTGGGCTGCCAAGTGCAACTCATCTACTCAGTTTTGCTGCCAAGTATCAACAAGATCGGGTGAAAAAATATTTGCTGAGAGTCCAGTAAACCCTGTTCTCTGGATGCTCTACAAACACTTTCAAATGAAAGTTTATTTTTCTCTGCTCTGCTTCGGTGTACATAAACCGGTAACAAAGCATAGAGAGCACAATGAGAATTCATTCAGTGAGTCAATTTTCAAGCAGCTAGCACAAACCGTGTTTGATTTCGATTTCCAAAAGCATGTATCCCTTTAGGGGAAAATGTAGGAAAACCTAACTAATCCAAGTCATCCTGCAAAGGAATGATTCAGCCTAGCAGAACAAAATTTGTGCTGCCAAGAGCAACTGGTATACACATTTTTTCTACCAAGTATCAACAAGCTCGGGTGAATAAACATTTGCTGAGATTCCAG